>NC_057800.1:485565187-485586504 GCF_018294505.1 Triticum aestivum
GCTTGTCTAAGTGTTGGTCCGAAACAGAGCCACTTGCGGCGCCACCTCGGGGAAACTTGAGGGCTGGTTTTAGCTGTACGTAGTGTTCATCCGGTGTTGCCCTGAGAACGAGATATGTGCAGCTCCCACCAGGATGTCGGCGCATTGGGCGGTCTTGCTGGACTTGTTTTACCATTGTCGAGGATGTATTGTAACCTGGATGCCGAGCCTGATCGGATTGTCTTGGGAGAAGGAATATCCTTTGTTGACCATGAGAGCTTGTGATGGGCTAAGTTGGGACACCCCTGTAGGGATTGAACTTTCGAAAGCCGTACCCGCGGTTATGGGCAGATGGGAATTTGTTAATGTCCGGTTGTAGAAAAACCTGAAACTTAACTTAATTAAAATGCACCAAGCGCGTGTGTAACCGTGATGGTCTCTTCTCAGCGGAGTCCGGGAAGTGAACACGGTGTTGGAGTAATGCTTGACGTAGGTTGTCCTAGGATCACTTCTTGATCATAGTTTCTCGATCGTGCTTTGCCTTCTCTTCTCGCTCTCATTTGCGTATGTTAGCCACCATATATGCTAGTCTCTTGCTGCAGCTCCACCTCATACCTTTTACCCTTCCTGTAAGCTTAAATAGTCTTGATCGCGAGGGTGTGAGATTGCTGAGTCCCCGTGACTCACAGATACTTTCAAAACCAGTTTGCAGGTGTCGATGTTACCGAGCAGGTGACGCAACGAGCTCAAGGAGGAGCTCGATGAAGATCGTGTTCGTTATGTTGTTCCATGTCTAGTTTATCAGTAGTGGAGCCCAGTTGGGGTCGATCGGGTATCTGTGTAGCTTTTGGGATAGTCTTCTTTCATTTTGGTTCCGTAGTCGGACCCTGATTGTATCTGGATGATGTAATACTTTATTCATGTATTGTGTGAAGTTGCGATTGTAATCCAACTATGTAACTCTCTCCCTTATGTATTACATGGGTTGTGTGAAGATTACCTCACTTGCGACATTGCTTTCAATGCGGTTAGGCCTCTAAGTCGTGCTTCGACATGTGGGAGATATAGCCGCATCGAGGGCGTTACACAGTTGCTCTTCAGTGTTGACGTGTATGATATCAATATCTTCCTTCATGACATGATCTCTAAGAAAGTGATGACGAATTTCAATGTGCTTTGTCTTCGAGTGCTGAACTGGGTTGTTAGCAATCTTGATGGCGCTCTCGTTGTCGCAGTAGAGTGGTACTTGCTTCAGATGAATGCCATAGTCTTTGAGTGTTTGCTTCATCCATAGAAGCTGCGCGCAGCAAGATCCAGCAGCAATGTATTCAGATTCAGCAGTGGAGAGAGATACACAGTTCTGCTTCTTTGAAGACCAACATACAAGTGATCGTCCCAGAAAGTGACATGTGCTTGATGTAGACTTGCGATCCACTTTGTCACCAGCATAATTAGCATCCGAGAATCCAACTAGATTAAACTCTCAGCCCTTTGGATACCATAATCCTAGTGTTGGGGTGTGAGCCAAATATCGAAGAATTCGCTTCACAGCTAAGTGATGCGATTCCTTTGGTGCCACTTGGAACCGGGCACACATGCAAACACTAAGCATGATATCTAGCCTAGATGCACATAAATAAAGCAAAGAACCAATCATGGAGCAGTATACCTTTTGATCGAACTCTTTACCATTGTCATCGGGACCGAGATGGTGTTTAGCTGGCATTGGCATCGTGTAGCCTTTGCAGTCTTGCATTCCAAACTTCTTCATGCAATCTTTGAGGTACTTCTCTTGAGATATGAAGATGCCGTTGTGTTGTTGTCATATTTGAAGACCAAGGAAGAATTTTAACTCTCCCATCATGGACATCTGATATTGCTCTTGCATCATGTATCCAAACTCATCACTGTATTTCTGATTAGTGCGGCCGAAGATAATGTCATCCACATATATTTGGCACACAAATAGTTCGCCATCATATGTCTTCATGAAGAGAGTGGGATCCAGGGAACCAGGTTTGAAGCCGTTGCTCTTCAGGAAGTCTTTGAGTGTGTCATACCAAGCTTGAGGGGCTTGATTAAGGCCATACAGTGCCTTGTTGAGCTTGTAAACCATGTCAAGATGTTTTGGATCTTCAAAGCCAGACGGTTGTGCAACATACACTTCTTCTTCAATCTTGCCATTGAGAAAGGCGCTCTTCACATCCATTTGATATAGAAGAATGTTATGATGATTTGCATAGGCCAGCAGTATGCGTATAGCTTCAAGCCTAGCCACAGGAGCAAATGTTTCATTGAAGTCAATTCCTTCAACTTGAGTGTATCCTTGAGCAACGAGACGAGCTTTGTTTCTGACAACTTGACCATGCTCATCTTGCTTGTTGTGATATATCCATTTAGTGCCTAAGATATTGTGCTTACGAGGATCGGGATGCTTGACCAGTTCCCATACATTATTCAACTCAAACTGTTGAAGCTCTTCTTGCATAGCTTGAATCCATTCTGGTTCCATGAAGGCTTCATCCACTTTCTTGGGTTCAGATATTGAGACAAATGCCAAGTGTCCACAAAAATTTGCTAGTTGTGTTGCCCTTGAACGAGTGAGTTGACCCGGTGCATTGATGCTGTCAATTATTCTCTCAATCTGTACTTCATTTGCAACACGAGGATGAATAGGACGAAGATTTTGCTCTTGCTGATCATTATCATCGTTAGAAGGATTGTCTTCGGGCTGAGCATTGTCTTCAGGTTGATCAGGCGCAGAGATGATGAGTTCCTCTTCAGGCCGAGCTTCAGACGGTATGATTTCTCCAGTTCCCATAAGCTTGATGGTTTCACTGGATGGAACCTCATCTAGCACATTTGGCAGGTGCTCTCTTTGCGAGCCGTTAGTCTCATCGAACCGCACATCCATAGTTTCAACCACTTTATAGTGAAAGAGGTTGAAGACTCTGTAGGAGTGTGAATCCTTTCCGTATCCAAGCATAAAACCTTCATGTGCTTTCGGTGCAAATTTTGAAGTGTGATGTGGATCCTTGATCCAGCACTTGGCACCAAATACTCTGAAGTAACTGACATTTGGCTTCTTACCAGTGAGGAGCTCATAGGATGTTTTGTTCAGAAGCTTGTGAAGATAAACACGGTTTATGATATGGCATGCAGTGTCAATGGCTTCAGGCCAAAACTTTCTTGGAGTCTTGTGTTCATCGAGCATCGTCCGGGCCATCTCAATAAGTGTTCTGTTCTTGCGTTCCACGACGCCATTCTGCTGCGGCGTGTACGGAGCTGAGAATTCATGAGTGATGCCCAAAGTATCAAGATAAGTGTCGAGGCCAGTGTTCTTAAATTTAGTGCCATTGTCACTTCTGATGTGCTTGATCTTGACGCCATAGTTGTTCATGGCTCGATTGGCGAAGCGTCTGAAGACATCCTGCACTTCAGTCTTGTAGAGGATTATATGCACCGAAGTATATCTTGAATAATCATCAACAATGACGAAGCCATAGAGACAAGCAGTAGTAGGAAGAGTTGAGTAGTGAGTGGGACCAAAGAGGTCCACGTGTAGCAGTTCGAAGGGTTGAGTCGTTGTCATGATTGTCTTCGAGGGATGCTTGGCCCTCGTCATCTTTCCAGCTTCACAGGCACTGCATAGGTGATCCTTCTTGAACTTGACGCCCTTGATGCCTATGACATGCTTCTTCTTTGCAAGAGTGTGCAAGTTCCTCATGCCAGCATGTCCTAGCCTCCGATGCCAGAGCCAGCATTATAAAGCTTTTGCTAGAAGACATACGGCAAGCTGTGGTCCTGCTGAGAAATCTACCATGTACAAATCATCTTTCTGATACCCTTCAAAGACTAGAGACTTGTCAAATTCCATTATAACAAGAAAACGATATTTTCCAAATATCACAATCATGTTTAAATCGCAAAGCATTGAGACAGACATTAAGTTGAAACCAAGGTATTCAACAAGCATCACTTTATCCATGTGTTGATCCCTTGAGATGCAACTCTACCTAGACCCAATACCTTGCTTTTACCAGTATCAACAAATGTGATGTGACTCTTGTCAGATGGACGTAAAGTTGAGTCCATGAGAAGACTTCGCTTGCCAGTCATGTGATTAGTACACCCACTATCAATAATCCATTCTGAAGCAGCTGGTGTCATACCCTACAGTGCAGTTAGGGGGATAGGCTTCACAAAGAGAATTGTGAAGCATAAACATTTGACGAGCAAGTGGATTATGAAAGCTTAGATCGAGGTTAGGACTGATAGGGCAAGTAGCAAGCGACTCATGAACAAAATACATAATAAGACCATTTGGTCATTTGATCTTGCACCCTACAAGATGTTTAAGGTCCCCAGCAATAGCTTCAGACGCATTTGTTTTTTGGCTGGAGACCTTTCCCTGCAAAAGAGAGTTAAGCTTTCTTAGCCACCCACATCTTCAAGGGTGGCTTCGAAGCAATGAGTCTAAGTGCAGCATCTGAGAACTTTGGCTTTGGAGCCCTAGCAAATAGTCTTGCAGGAGGACAATAGTACTCATAAGAATAAGCAGAGTAGTTCTTGGTCTTATGAACATCGCGGTTTGATGAAACGCGCTCATATTCATAGGCCTGAGTATGGTTTCCCTGCAAAACATTTGCGTTAGTGCGACTTAGGTGAGTCCTTTGTCTGTATGAAGCCTTTGGACCATATGAAGCCTGTGGTCTGGGATTTGTCTTCTTCACTTGGGGTGTCATGACGACATTCACAGGAAGATTCTCCAAACACTTTTTCGGCACCTAGACTTTCTTCATAGGTGGCCCATTCCTGTAGTTAGTACCAATATACCTGGCAAACACTTCACCATTCTGATTCTTAAATAGTTTATAGTTTGCATCAAAGGATTCATCAATAACAATGGGATTAGCACAAGTGAAGCCAGATAGGGTGGATGGATCCACTGAAGGTTCCTTTGCAACAACCCATGTGGTTTTGGGGTACTGCTCAGGTTTCCAGTAAGAGCCATCAGCATTCATTTTCCTTTCGAACCCAACACCCTCTTTCCTAGGGTTTCGGTTCAGGATCTGCCTTTTGAGGACATCACATAGTGTCTGATGCCCTTTGAGACTTTTGTACATCCCTGTTTCAAGCAATGTCTTCAATCTAGCATTTTCATCAGCAATAGCAGTGGTATCCTCAGCAGAGGGGTTAGTTATCACATCAACAGTTGAAGATATTGCAATAGTAGCAGCAGTAGAACATCCAGCAATAGAAGTAGCGTTGTCACGCTCAATGCATTCAAGACATGGTGGTTCAAATCCTTCTTGAGCGGAACTGGTCTGTTTGGCGCGAAGTGACTTGTTTTCCTTTTGAGATCTTCATGAGCCGCTCTCAATTTCTCAAGATCTTGCTTCCTTTGAAGATAATCATAGGAAAGCTTTTCATGAGTTGTTGAGAGCGTTTCATGACGACTTTCAAGTTCCTCATTCTTAGCATGAAGATTTTTTATGTCTTCAATTAAGGACTGAGATCAAGTCATTTCAACGTCTAACAGGTCATCGCTTTTGTCTAGCGGTTTTTGAATATGTTCCATAGCTTTCTGTTGTTCAGTTGCAATTTTAGCAAGTGTTTTGTAGCTGGGTTTGGAACCACAATCAGAGTCATCTTCACTGGATGTTTGATAGTGAGTAGTGCGTGTGTTTACCTTGGCACCGCATGCCATGAAGCAGTAGGTGGGAGCGGAGTAGTCCTTGTCATTTGCATCAGCGTCAGTGATGAAGTCATTGCCTTCAGTGTTGAAGATGGACTTGGCAACATATGTTGTAGCCAGACCTGCAACGCCAGAATCGAACTCCTCCTCAGACTCCACCTCCGCCTCCTCAGAAGTGGACTCCTCCTTTGAATCCATTTCCTTGCCAACAAACGCACGAGCCTTGCCAGATGAGCTCTTCTTGTGTGATGAAGACTTTGAGGAAGACTTGGAAGAAGACTTTGAGTATTTCTTATTCTTATTGTCGTCAGAATCATACTCCTTGCTCTTCTTCTTCTTCTTCTTCTTCTTCTTCTTCTTCTTCTTCTTCTTCTTCTTCTTCTTCTTCTTCTTCTTCTTCTTCTTCTTCTTCTTCTTCTTCTTCTTCTTCTTGTTCTCATTATCCCACTACGGACACTCGGAGATATAGTGGCCAGGTTTCTTGCACTTGTGGCATGTTCTCTTCTTGTAGTCATAAGCAGAAGCTTCATCATTCCTTGAGCTTGATCGTGAAGACTTTCTGAAGCCCTTCTTCTTGGTGAATTTTTGGAACTTCTTCACAAGCATAGCAAGCTCCTTTCCAATGTCTTCAGGATCATCAGAACTGCTGTCAGATTCTTCTTTAGATGAGGAGACGGCTTTTGCCTTCAAGGCACGAGTTCGCCCATAGTTGGGACCGTAGATGTCTCTTTTCTCAGAAAGCTGAAACTCATGTGTGTTGAGCCTTTCAAGTATGTCAGACGGATCGAGTGTCTTGAAGTCAGGGCGTTCTTGAATCATCAGGGATAGGGTGTCAAACGCTGGGTCGGCGCATGCGCCCAACGCTGGTCTGACCCATTTTGATGGTGCAAGAAAAGAAAAGAAAAACATGCATTTTTAAAATAAAACAACATTAATTAAACATTAAAGCCGGCCACGAAGGCCGGCGAGAGTCCACGCGTCCATATTTGCATTAATGAAAATTAAAAACAAACTAAACTACGAGGTGGCGCGCTGCTCTAGGCGGCGTCCTTGCAGTCCGTGAGGGCGATGAGTGTCGGCGCAGGGCCGGCCCAGGGGAACACCGTGTTCCAGAGGGCGTTCTTGTCGGGCAAGGTTTGTGCCGCCATGGCCTGGCACGCCTCCTCCTTGGCCTCGCGCTGCTTGTCCCTGGCGTCGCGCTCGAGCATCTCGAGGTACTACCCGTGGCGACGCTCCTCGGCCAGCTGTCGCTGGCGTCACTGCTCGAGGTACGCCGCCTCCTGCGCCGGCATCACCCCATCCAGACTAGCGGCGCGCTGACCCACTCACCCACTACACCCATCCAGGCGTAGCACTCGATGGGGGACGGCTCCGGCACCGGCTCGGCTTTGATAGGGGACGGCGGGGCCACAGGCGGCAGGACGCAGTCGCCCGCCGCGGAGAGGGCGATGGCCGCCTCGTACGCCGCCTCTTCTTCCTCGCCCGACATCACCCTCCGTGCCGCTCGTCCTCCTCGCTCTCCTGGTAGACCACCGCAATGGCCGCCTGGTAGGCGGCCTTTGCTTCCTGGTCCTCCTCGCGAACGACGAGCGGGGGCGGCGGCATACCGCGGTCGACTTCGCGAACACCGTGTCGCCTCGCCTCCTCGTGCTTGAAGGCAAACCATCGAGCCCAATTGGACGAGCCGGTTGCGTAGGCGGGGTCGTGGCGTTGCTCCGACGTAAGGAGCGCCCGCCGGTGCCGCACCTCCTCCGCGTGCGCCCTAGCCGACCGCGGCGCCGCCGACACTGGGATCCTCTCCGGATCCAGGTGCCAGTCATGCGGCAGGGTGGTGTCGGGGTACAGGAGAGGCACGCGGTGCTGCCAGTGCCACTCCGCCTGGTGCACTGGCACGTTGACGCGCTGCCTCGGCCGACGAGCTGGCGCCGGTGGAGACGGGAAGAACTCCGGGGGAAATGGAATGGCGGGGGCCTTGCCCTTGGCCTTGCTGCTGGCGGCACCGAAGAAGAGCCCCATCTGGCTTCGCTGGGTGGCTAGGGTTTGCCGGCGGCGGGGGAGCAGAGTGTGGCTAGATGGGGACGAGGGCTGGCTAGAAGCAGATCAGGACAGCCCCGTCGCACGGTCGGCTAAAAAAGGACGACCGTCGTCGCTAGCGCGTGGGCTCGCGGTCATAAATAAACTGACCAAGAAGGCCGCGGGCAGTTGAACGACCACCAGGTGGGGACGGGGCGGACACCGAGAAAGCGCGCGTGGCGTCCGTTCCGCGTCCGCGCCGACGCATTTGGGGCACAAATTTGGGCTACAAATGCGTCGGCGTGGATACGAAGCGGACTCGATTTGAGTTTGGATCGGTGCGTTGGGCATTTTTTATCCGCGCCAACCCAAACAGACGGCAACGTACGAAATGGGTCGCTCCATTGGAATTGCTCTGACTGACAGGACCGCGGCTGTAGATCTAGCTCATTGGAAAAACGAACTTTACCATTTCTTGTAGGATTTTGCCACTGGTAGTACATAGGTACTCTCTTCGTCTTTTAAAATAAAAGTCTCAATTTTAGTACAAATTTATATTAAAATAAATGTATCTAAGACGTATTTCAGTGTTAGATGCAATCAATCTGAGCAACAACTAATATGGCTCAGAGTCCAAAAATAAGCTACACTTGACAAGCCAGCATAGATAAGCCTCGATTTGCTTTCCAATGCCGCATGCTTTTCTTGTGTGCTGCATATCTCCATCACAGTGACGCGCAGAGGCCACTTCGTCCCTCGTGATTAAAACTCCAGGGTCGTCTTGTCTGTAGTGTCTGTTATCAGCTTGTGCAGGATTCAGCAATGGAATATTGGAAGGCCAATCAGCAGGATAAATAGATGCATGACCTACTCCTCCGATAAAAGAAAAAACTATAGTTATTAGTTTTCCATGGAAGAGCGCGAGCTTGAGGGGTCAGTGTCCTTGCTCTACCTTAAAATTGCATCCTTAGATCTGAAATCTGGCGCCGATGAGAAGGAATCTCCATTTCTCCACGCCTAGTATTATCTGAGCACTAGAGGGCCAAAGCAGGCGATCAAAATCCTTTTCTTTTCCTGTTAACAAAGCTGATAAAAGGCTCCCGTGTTTCACGACTCCCCTGTTCCTGAAACCAGGACAAAGGACCAAGATGAATCAATCTCAGAGTTGCAGTGAATTTGACTTTCTGTTGCTTGATTTGGACGCCTCCCTTGGCAATCAGAGATCAGTGCTCCGTTTGTCAATCAAAAATAAAAAAGAGATAGTGCTCCAAAGAAGCAAAAAAGGAAAGAAAAAGGTTTAGTTAGTTGTGTACGAATTGCACGAATTATGGTGTAAAAGTTAGGGCATCTCCAACGGCAACCCGTAAATTTTCTAATGCATCCGTTCGCAGAGAAGGGGGACCAGTTCACGGACATGGATGCGAGAGACCGCCATCCAACGTTGCCCGCATATATTTTAAACTCTTTTTTAACAAACCAGATAAAATCCATGCAAGAACGTTCGGATTTCATATAAACATGCCAACATTCATGCAAACACGACGGATTTTCATTAGATTTCGAACATTTAGAACAAAAAAAAACGATCCTAAACCTATCCTACGACAGCTGCGGCTGGCGTCCAAGCCCTTGTCGTCCTCCATCCACCGTGTTCATGAGCACCGGCAATATGACCCGTGAAGTGAAGGTGCGGTCTTCGGCAAAGAAGATTAGAACACGAGAGACGAACCGGCCTACATGGGACACCAGGGCCCGGCGCCTCCCATGGCCTACTCATCATTGGAGGAGTCCGCGACCTGTCCGTCGTCGGTGGACGTGAGGTCCAGGATGGAGATAGTGCCGCTGGCGCCGTCGTCGTCCAACCGGGCCGCCCAATAGTTCGTCGACGGCGCATATGACGCACAATTGACGTTGTTCTCGTTCGCGGTCACTTGCAGCCACGCCTCCGCGGCTGCCGCTTCCTGCCGAGCGACGGCTTGAGCGCGGACGGCCTCGTAGATCGCACGCTGCTCCGCGACGAAGTTGGGGTTGCCGTGGCCATGGCCGCCACAACTTCCTCGTTCGCGCACTCGCCGTCGATCTGGCCCTCTGCCAGTGGTGCTTCTCTCGGAGGGACAGGTTGTACCGTTGTTCCTCCTGCGCCCGCTGGAACACCGACATAGGAGCCAACGCAGGTTGTGAAGGAAATATGCCCTAGAGGCAATAATAAAGTTATTATTTATTTCCTTATATCATGATAAATGTTTATTATTCATGCTAGAATTGTATTAACCGGAAACATAATACATGTGTGAATACATAGACAAACAGAGTGTCACTAGTATGCCTCTACTTGACTAGCTCGTTAATCGAAGATGGTTATGTTTCCTAACCATAAACAAAAGAGTTGTTATTTGATTAACGGGATCACATCATTAGGAGAATGATGTGATTGACATGACCCATTCCATTAGCTTAGCACCCGATCGTTTAGTATGTTGCTATTGCTTTCTTCATGACTTATACATGTTCCTATGACTATGAGATTATGCAACTCCCGTTTGCCGGAGGAACACTTTGTGTGCTACCAAACGTCACAACGTAACTGGGTGATTATAAAGGAGCTCTACAGGTGTCTCCAAAGGTACATGTTGGGTTGGCGTATTTCGAGATTAGGATTTGTCACTTCGATTGTCGGAGAGGTATCTCTGGGCCCTCTCGGTAATGCACATCACATAAGCCTTGCAAGCATTGCAACTAATGAGTTAGTTGCGAGATGATGTATTACGAAACGAGTAAAGAGACTTGCCGGTAACGAGATTGAACTAGATATTGAGATACCGACGATCGAATCTCGGGCAAGTAACATACCGATGACAAAGGGAACAATGTATGTTGTTATGCGGTCTGACCGATAAAGATCTTCGTAGAATATGTGGAAGCCAATATGAGCATCCAGGTTCCGCTATTGGTTATTGACCGGAGACGTGTCTCGGTCATGTCTACATTGTTCTCGAACCCGTAGGGTCCGCACGCTTAAGGTTTCGATGACAGTTATATTATGAGTTTATGAGTTTTGATGTACCGAAGGAGTTCGGAGTCCCGGATGAGATTGGGGACATGACGAGGAGTCTCGAAATGGTCGAGACGTAAAGATCGATATATTGAACGACTATATTCGGACATCAGAAAGGTTCCGAGTGGTTCGGGTATTTTTTGGAGTACCGGGGAGTTACGGGAATACGGGAGAAGAAGTATATGGGCCTTATTGGGCTTTAGGGGAGAGGGAGAGGCAGGCCGCGCGCCCCCCAAGGCCAAGTCCAAATTGGACTAGGGGGAGGGGCTGCGCCCCCTCCTTCCTTCTCTTGCCTCTTCCCCTTCCTTGTCTCCTACTCCTACTACATGGAAGGACTCCTAGTTGGACTAGGAAAGGGGGAATCCTACTCCCGGTGGGAGTAGGACTCCCCTAGGGCGCGCCATAGAGAGGGCCGGCCCTCCCCTCCTCCACTCCTTTATATACGGGGGCAGGGGGCACCCCATAGAGACACAAGTTGATCCTCGTGATCATATTCTTAGCCGTGTGCGGTGCCCCCTTCCACCATAATCCTCGATAATATTGTAGCGGTGCTTAGGCGAAGCCCTGCGACGGTAGAACATCAAGATCGTCACCACACCGTCGTGCTGACGGAACTCTTCCCCGACGCTTTGCTGGATCGGAGTCCGGGGATCGTCATCGAGCTGAACGTATGCTAAAACTCGGAGGTGCCGTAGTTTCGGTGCTTGATCGGTCGGGCCGTGAAGACGTACGACTACATCAACCGCGTTGTGCTAACGCTTCTGCTGTCGGTCTACAAGGGTACGTAGATCACACTCTCCACCATGATCTTGCGTGTGCGTAGGATTTTTTTTTGAAATTACTACGTTCCCCAACAGTGGCATCCAAGCCTAGGTTTTATGTGTTGATGTTATATGCACGAGTAGAACACAAGTGAGTTGTGGGCGATATAACTCATACTGCTTACCAGCATGTCATACTTTGGTTCGGCGGTATTGTTGGACGAAGCGGCCCGGACCGACATTACGCGTACGCTTACGCGAGGCCGGTTCTCCCGGCGTGCTTTGCACAAAGGTGGCTAGCGGGTGACAGTTTCTCCAACTTTAGTTGAACCGAGTGTGGCTACGCCCGGTCCTTGCGAAGGTTAAAACAGCACCAACTTGACAAACTATCGTTGTGGTTTTGCTGCGTAGGTAAGATTGGTTCTTGCTTAAGCCCGTAGCAGCCACGTAAAACTTGCAACAACAAAGTAGAGGACGTCTAACTTGTTTTTGCAGGGCATGTTGTGATGTGATATGGTCAAGACATGATGCTAAATTTTATTGTATGAGATGATCATGTTTTGTAACCGAGTTATCGGCAACTGGCAGGAGCCATATGGTTGTCGCTTTATTGTATGCAATGCAATCACGCTGTAATGCTTTACTTTATCACTAAGAGGGAGCGATAGTCGTGGAAGCATAAGATTGGCGAGACGACAAAGATGCTATGATGGAGATCAAGATGTCGCACCGGTGACGATGGTGATCATGACGGTGCTTCGAAGATGGAGATCACAAGCACAAGATGATGGTGGCCATATCATATCACTTATATTGATTGCATGTGATGTTTATCTTTTATGCATCTTATCTTGCTTTGATTGACGGTAGCATTATAAGATGATCTCTCACTAATTATCAAGAAGTGTTCTCCCTGAGTATGCACCGTTGCGAAAGTTCTTCGTGCTGAGACACCACGTGATGATCGGGTGTGATAGGCTCTACGTTCAAATACAACGGGTGCAAAACAGTTGCACACACAGAATACTCAGGTTATACTTGACGAGCCAAGCATATACAGATATGGCCTCGGAACACGGAGACCAAAAGGTCGAGCGTGAATCATATAGCAGATATGATCAACATAGCGATGTTCACCAATGAAACTACTCCATCTCACGTCATGATCGGACATGGTTTAGTTGATTTGAATCACGTAATCACTTAGAGGATTAGAAGGATGTCTATCTAAGTGGGAGTTCTTAAGTAATATGATTAATTGAACTTAAATTTATCATGAACTTAGTCCTGGTAGTATTTTGCAAATTATGTTGTAGATCAATAGCTCGCGTTGTTGCTTCCCTGTGTTCATTTTGATATGTTCCTAGAGAAAATTGTGTTGAAAGATGTTAGTAGCAATGATGCGGATTGGATCCGTGATCTGTGGTTTATCCTCATTGCTGCACAGAAGAATTATGTCCTTGATGCACCGCTAGGTGACAGACCTATTGCAGGAGCAGATGCAGACGTTATGAACGTTTGGCTAGCTCAATATGATGACTACTTGATAGTTTAGTGCACCATGCTTAATGGCTTAGAATCGGGACTTCAAAGACGTTTTGAACGTCATGGAACATATGAGATGTTCCAAGAGTTGAAGTTAATATTTCAAGCAAATACCCGAGTTGAGAGATATGAAGTCTCCAACAAGTTCTATAGCTAAAAGATGGAGGTGAATCGCTCAACTAGTGAGCATGTGCTCAGATTGTCTGAGTACTACAATCGCTTGAATCAAGTGGGAGTTAATCTTCCAGATAAGATAGTGATTGACAGAATTCTCTAGTCACCATCACCAAGTTAGTAGAACTTCGTGATGAACTATGATATGCAAGGGATAACAGAAACGATTCCCAAACTCTTCGTAATGCGGAAATTGATGAAGGTAGAAATCGAGAAAAATATCAAGTGTTGATGGTAGACAAGACCACTAGTTTCAAGAAAAGGGCAGAGGGAAGAAGGGGAACTTCAAGAAGAACAGCAAGCAAGTTGCTGCTCAAGTGAAGAAGCCCAAGTTTGGTCCTAAGCCTGAGACTAAGTGTTTCTACTGCAAAGGGACTGGTCATTGGAAGCGGAACTACCCCAAGTGATTGGCAGATAAGAAGGATGGCAAAGTGAACATAAGTATATTTGATATACATGTTATTGATGTGTACTTTACTAGTGTTTATAGCAACTCCTCAGTATTTGATACTAGTTCAGTTGCTAAGATTAGTAACTCGAAATGGGAGTTGCAGAATAAACAGAGACTAGTTAAGGGTGAAGTGATGATGTGTGTTGGAAGTGGTTCCAAGATTGATATGATCATCATCGCACACTCCCTATACTTTCGGGATTAGTGTTGTGTTATTTGGTGTTTGCATTGAGCATGAATATGATTTGATCATGTTTATTGTAATACGGTTATTCATTTAAGTAAGAGAATAAATTGTTGTTCTGTTTACATGAATAAAACCTTATATGGTTACACACCCAATGAAAATAGTTCGTTGGATCTCGATCGTAGTGATACACATAATCATAATATTGAAACCAAAATATGCAAAGTTAATAATGATAGTGCAACTTATTTGTGGCACTGCCATTTAGGTCATATTGGTGTAAAGCGCATGAAGTAACTCCATGCTAATGGGTTTTGGAATCACTTGATTATGAATCAGTTGATGCTTGCGAACCATGCCTCATGGGCAAGATGACTAAAACGCCGTTCTCCGGATCTATGGAGCGAGCAACTGACTTATTGGAAATAATACATACTGATGTATGAGATCCGATAAGTGTTAAGGCTCGTGGCGGGTATCATTATTTTCTGGCCTTCACAGATGATTTGAGCAGATATGGGTATATCTACTTAATGAAACACAAGTCTGAAATATTTGAAAAAAATTCAGAGTGAAGTGGAGAATCATCGTAACAAGAAAATAAAAGTTTCTACGATATGATCGCAGAGGTAAAATATTTGAGTTACGAGTCTGGCCTTCAGTTAAAACAATGTGAAATAGTTTCACTACTCACGCCACCTGGAACACCACAGCATAATGGTGTGTCCGAACATCATAACCGTACTTTATTAGATATGGTGCGATCTATGATGTCTCTTACCAATCTACCCCTATCGTTTTAGGGTTATGCATTAAAGACAACTGCATTCACGTTTAAAAGGGCACCATCTAAGTCCGTTGAGACGACACAATCTGAACTGTGGTTTGGCAAGAAACCAAAGTTGTCGTTTCTTAAAGTTTGGGATTGTGATGCTTATATGAAAAAGTTTCATCCTGATAAGCTCAAACCCAAATCGGAGAAGTATGTCTTCATAGGATACCCAAAGGAGACTATTGGGTACACCTTCTATCACAGATCCGAAGGCAAGACATTCGTTGCTAAGAATGGATCCTTTCTAGAGAAGGAGTTTCTCTTGAAAGAAGTGAGTGGGAGGAAAGTAGAACTTGATAAGGTAATTGTACCTTCTCCCTTATTGAAAAGTAGTTCATCACAAGAAATCTGTTCCTGTGACTACTACACCAATTAGTGAGGAAGACTAATGATGATGATCATGTAACTTCAGATCAAGTTAATACCGAATCTCGTAGGTAAATCAGTGTGAGATCCGCACCAAAGTGGTACGATAATCCTGTTCTAGAAGTCATGTTACTAGACCATGATGAACTTGCGAACTATGAGGAAGCGATGATGAGCCTAGATTCCGCGAAATGGCTTGAGGCCATGAAATCTAAGATGAGATCCATGTATGAGAACAAAGTATGGACTTTGATTGACTTGCCCAATGATCGGCGAGCCATTGAGATTAAATGGATCTTCAAGAGGAAGAGGATGCTGATAGTAGTGTTACTATCTACAAAGCTAGAATTGTCGCAAAAAGGTTTTCGACAAGTTCAAGGTGTTGACTATGATAGGAGTTTCTCACTCGTATCTATGCTTAAGTCTGTCCGAATCATGTTAGCAATTGCTGCATTTTATGAAATCCAGCAAATGGATGTCAAAACTGCATTCCTTAATGGATTTCTGGAAGAAGAGTTGTATATGATGCAGCCGGAAGGTTTTGTCGATCCAAAAGGAGCTAACAAAGTGTGCAAGCTCCAGTGATCCATTTATGGACTGGTGCAAGCCTCTCGGAGTTGGAATAAACACTTTGATAGTATGATCAAAGCATATAGTTTTATACAGACTTGCGGTGAAGCCTGTATTTACAAGAAAGTGAGTGGGAGCACTACAGCATTTCTGATAAGTATATGTGAATGACATATTGTTGATCGGAAATAATGTAGAATTATTCTGCAAAGCATAAAGGAGTGTTTTTAAAGAAGTTTTTTCAAAGAAAGACCTCGGTGAAGCTGCTTACATATTAAGCATCAAAATCTATAGAGATAGATCAAGACGCTTGATAAGTTTTATCAATGAGTACATACCTTGACAATATTTTGAAGTAGTTCAAAATGGAACAGTCAAAGAAAGAGTTCTTGGCTGTGTTACAAGGTATGAAATTGAGTAAGACTCAAAGCCCGACCACGGCAGAAGATAGAAAGAGAATGAAAGTCATTCCCTATGCCTCAGTCATAGGTTCTATAAAGTATGCCATGATGTGTACCAGATCTATTGTATACCCTACACTGTGTTAAGCAAGGGAGTACAATAGTGATCTAAGAGTAGATCACTAGACATTGGTCAAAATTATCCTTAGTGGAATAAGGAAATATTTCTCGATTATGGAGGTGACAAAAGGTTTGTCGTAAAAAGTTACGTCGATGCAAGTTTTGACACAGATCTGGATGACTCTAAGTCTCGATCTAGATACATATTGAAAGTGGGAGCAATTAGCTAGAGTAGCTCCGTGCAGAGCATTGTAGACATAGAATTCGCAAAATACTTACGGATCTGTATGTGACAGATCCGTTGACTAAAATTATCTCACAAGCAAAACATGATCACACCTTAGTAATCTTTGGGTGTTAATCACATAAATGATGTGAACTAGATTATTGACTCTAGTAAACCCTTTGGGTATAGGTCACATGACGATGTGAACTATGAGTGTTAATCACATGGTGATGTGAACTCTTAGTGTTGAATCACATGGCGATGTGAACTAGATTATTGACTCTAGTGCAAGTGGGAGACTGAAGGAAATATGCCCTAGAGGCAATAATAAAGTTATTATTTATTTCCTTATATCATGATAAATGTTTATTATTCATGCTAGAATTATATTAACCGGAAACATAATACATGTGTGAATACATAGACAAACAGAGTGTCACTAGTATGCCTCTACTTGACTAGCTCGTTAATCGAAGATGGTTATGTTTCCTAACCATAAACAAAAGAGTTGTTATTTGATTAACGGGATCACATCATTAGGAGAATGATGTGATTGACATGACCCATTCCATTAGCTTAGCACCCGATCGTTTAGTATGTTGCTATTGCTTTCTTCATGACTTATACATGTTCCTATGACTATGAGATTATGCAACTCCCGTTTGCCGGAGGAACACTTTGTGTGGTACCAAACGTCACAATGTAACTGGGTGATTATAAAAGAGCTCTACAGGTGTCTCCAAAGGTACATGTTGGGTTGGCGTATTTCGAGATTAGGATTTGTCACTCCGATTGTCGGAGAGGTATCTCTAGGCCCTCTCGGTAATGCACATCACATAAGCCTTGCAAGCATTGCAACTAATGAGTTAGTTGCGAGATGATGTATTACGAAACGAGTAAAGAGACTTGCCGGTAACGAGATTGAACTAGGTATTGAGATACCGACGATCGAATCTCGGGCAAGTAACATACCGATGACAAAGGGAACAACGTATGTTGTTATGTGGTCTGACCGATAAAGATCTTCGTAGAATATGTGGGAGCCAATATGAGCATCCAGGTTCCGCTATTGGTTATTGACCGGAGACGTGTCTCGGTCATGTCTACATTATTCTCGAACCCATAGGGACCGCATGCTTAAGGTTTCGATGACAGTTATATTATGAGTTTATGAGTTTTGATGTACCGAAAGAGTTCGGAGTCCCAGATGAGATTGGGGACATAACGAGGAGTCTCGAAATGGTCGAGACGTAAAGATCAATATATTGGACGACTATATTCAGACATCGGAAAGGTTCCGAGTGGTTCGGGTATTTTTCGGAGTACCGGGGAGTTACGGGAATATGGGAGAAGAAGTATATGGGCCTTATTGGGCTTTAGGGGAGAGGGAGAGGCAGGCCGCGCCCCCCCAAGGCCTAGTCCGAATTGGACTAGGGGGAGGGGCTGCGCCCGCTCCTTCCTTCTCTTCCCTCTTCCCCTTCCTTGTCTCCTACTCCTACTACATGGAAGGACTCCTAGTTGGACTAGGAAAGGGGGAATCCTACTCCCGGTGGGTGTAGGACTCCCCTAGGGCGCGCCATAGAGAGGGCCGGCCCTCCCCTCCTCCACTCCTTTATATAAGGGGGCAGGGGGCACCCCATAGAGACATAAGTTGATCCTCATGATCATATTCTTAGCCGTGTGCGGTGCCCCCTTCCACCATAATCCTCGATAATATTGTAGCGGTGCTTAGGCGAAGCCCTGCGACGGTAGAACATCAAGATTGTCACCACGCCGTCGTGCTGACGGAACTCTTCCCCGACGCTTTGCTGGATCAGAGTCCGGGGATTGTCATCGAGCTGAACGTGTGCTAAAACTCGGAGGTGCCGTAGTTTCGGTGCTTGATCGGTCGGGCCGTGAAGACGTACGACTACATCAACCGCGTTGTGCTAACGCTTCCGCTGTCGGTCTACAAGGGTACGTAGATCACATTCTCCCCTCTCGTTGCTATGCATCACCATGATCTTGCGTGTGCGTAGGAATTTTTTTGAAATTACTACGTTCCCCAACAGGTTGCACCTCTGCCATGCCGGTGTTGTAGTGCGCCTGCACCTGCTCCTTGGCGAAGACGGCGTGCACAAGAGGCACGGGAACCGGGGCGGTGTCGTCGGATCTCATCTCCATTGTGCTCTCGTCATCGTCGTCGGAGATCTCGGGCGAGTTGGATGGCAAGCCGACCTAGATCCGGCTGGCACGGCGGCTCTGCTAGGCAGCAGCAAGGGCGGCCACCGCGTGCTTCATCTCAGTGGAAAGGCTCTCCCACAGAGCTTCGCCGCCTGCAGTCATGGCAGATGCAGTGCAAGGAAGGAGGATGTGGGAGCAGCTTGTGTTGTGGCATGGAGTTAACCGGGTGTGGCCGCCTTTAAATAGCGGATTTCGGTGAGGCCAGGCGTCCGAATACGCGGCGCCAGAGTGGGTTTCTCGGCCGGCGAGCCTGCCTAATGGCGGCATACGGACGGAGGGGCCTTTAACGGTCGTCGTAGATATCCGTCCTGTTCCGCCCCGTCCAGTAACATCTCTTCAGCACTGAACAAGTGTGGACACCGAGGACGCGCCGCGAGCAGCGCCCTTGGCCGGCGAGCTGCTTCAATGCCAGCGCCAGTGAGAGGCCGCGTCCGCTCTTCAACGGGGAGCGGCCACCCTACAGTGGCATGAATGCAGGCAGCTGAAGCCGGGCGGGAACGCATGCGAGCGAGGGAGAAGGGGTTTGGGTGGGCCATGCCGCACAGAAGCGAGAGCGGTAGAGGTCCGGACTCTCGCAAAGCTCCCCCCTCCCACGTTGGTCTCCGGTTTACGGGAGAAAACGCGTCCGAACCACCGAGTGAACTGATATAGGCTCATGTTGGATGGCTACCGCTGTCCGGACAGATGTGGTTGGTTTGAGGGTCGGCGTTGGGGATGCCCTTACGACATCTAATTGGCCAATTCCCTACGACATTGATAAAAAAGGGCAACGCTACACGTCGGTTGGCGGATCCTTTTAAAAGATCCGTCGCCTCGCGAACCATAGGATTCAACACGGGGGGCGGTTAGATTCAGCTACCAGCTTTGAAACAAAGATGATATTACGCTCAGACGTTTGCAACAGAGTTCATGCTGCAAAACTTTTGCAACAAAGCTATTGTTGCAGAATTTTTCTACAACGAAGGTAACGTTGCAAAAAAACTGTCTTCACCTTTATACATGTGTTATTGAAGAAAGTTTTGCAACATCACTAATGTTGTAGAAAATCTTTCTTGCAACATCCTCCATGTTGCAAGAAAAAGACCACCGCCCGTTTGCCACGAGCTCCCATCGAACTATGGTGAGGGAGGAGCAGCACCGCCCGTCGCCGCCATCAAGCGCCAGACCGCCGACCAGGTCGCCTCGCTACCATCCTCCTCTTCGACGAGGTGGGTGCACCATGCGCGGCCGACGAACATAGTGGAGGCAGGCGACAACCACCACGATGGCGACCGCACCCGACCTCAAGTTGCAACGGCGCACCACGGCAGCGACCGGGCCCGACCCCCGGTTCACGGCAAGCCAGGACCACCCTGTTGTGTTGTTGTTGTCTTGGGATGAAAAGGATAAAAAAAGACATGGAGCCGGTTGTGGATTAGCGTGATATCCAGATCCTGTAATAGACTAGTTGTTACGGTGGAGGAGATTGCAACAACGGCTCGGTTGTAAAACCTAAATTATTTACATAGGTTGCTTCCTAAATCATTCAATCAAAATAGATCCGACGGCTAGGGAGGCGAGGGGAGCCGGCTGATGGCAAGCTTTTTCCATAAAAATAATACTAGCACTGTCTTAGAAAAGTTGCTAAGAAGTTAACACACGCTTGACATTTCCACGTACTAGAGAGGTACCGGTGATGTGCCTAGTTCAGTCGTTTGGACTCACTCAGTTAGTTGCGGCAAGCATCATGAGACTAAACAACTTGTGTATTATCAGCCAAACAGACCACATATTTATATCGGCAGGTACAGACGAAGACAGGAAACGAGGTACCAAACCAAAGCAACGGCATCTTTCCATATCGCGCAATGCACACAAGTTGCACGTTGCTGAGCTAATAAAACCGCCATGCGTCATGTGTGAGGATTTAAATATCGGAACACTCACACGGCGCGCACACAGGCATGCAAATTACCGCTGGACGAGGACACTGGAAAAGACTGCTTTGTCCATTTTGGAGCATCTATAACCGGACGCCCCATACACATGGATAGAGGGTCCGCCCCTTCTCCTCCCAACCCTAGCCTCTCCTCCTTCTCTTCCTTCCTCGCCGTTGCCTGAGTCAGCTGCCGGGCAAGCCTGGTATTCGGAAACACAGTATTTTAAAAAAATTCCTATAATAATGCAAGATCTATCTAAGAGATGCATAGCAACGAGAGGGGAGAGTGTGTCTACGTACTCTCGTAAACCGAAAGCGGAAGAGTTGAGTAACGCGGTTGATGTAGTCGAACGTTTTCGAGATCCAACCGATCAAGTACCGAATGCACGGCACCTCCGCGATCTGCACACGTTCAACTCAGTGACGTCCCTCGAACTATAGATCCAGCTGAGGCCGAGGGAGAGTTTCGTCAGCAGGACGACGTGTGGACGGTGATGATGAAATTACCGACGCAGGGCTTCGCTTAAGCACTACGACAATATGACCGAGGTGGAAATCTGTGAAGGAAGGCACCACACAGGGCTAACAAATCAACTTGTGTGTCTTGGAATGCCCCCTTGACCACGTATATAAAGGAGGGAGGAGGAGGACGCCGGCCTAGGAGGGGCGTGCCTATAGGGGGAGTCCAACTAGGATTCCTAATCCTAGTTGGAGTCCCCTTGTGTTTTCAAGAGGGGAGAGAGGGAAGGAGTAAGAGAGGGAGAAGGAAAGAGAGGGGGGGTGCCGCCCCCTCCCTAG